>NC_041403.2:148711457-148743957 GCF_900747795.2 Erpetoichthys calabaricus
ATATTTTACACTCAGCATCCACCCAACATACAGAGTAGCGCAACAAGAGAGTCCTCATGTAAAGTGGTTCTTCGTCAAAAATATAAAACTGAAGGTATGCTTGTGTCTGCATGTTTGTCTGGTATGCAATCAATTGAATCTATCTAGCTAACCACCAAATTCTGCTCAGATTCTCCATTTGTACAGGGGTACACCATTGGCTATATCTGTTTTTTTGTGCTAAAATTTAGTTGGTGCCCCCAACTTTTGCAACTGCAGATTTCCTGGCTATACAAAATAAAACAGTAAGTAAATTGAACGGGGTAAACAGATGCAAGGTGTACTTAGTTTACAATTGCATGTATGATTCTCGATAAATGAGTTATAAGAGGTGGACTGGGATTCTTTTTCTTAAGGACTGTCATTCTTTGTGGAAGTAGTGTGGTGCAGGAGTGCCCAAGAGATGTTTCATAGCACAGTTTTATCCCATTTGGCATTATTCTGAATGTTGCTGCTAAAGCATTAGGTGTGAGATTAGATCCAAAGCAATCTGGTTTGTGTGTGTAGAATATACCCAAAACATGTGAACTAGCGATGTGGAGTCTTTATGACACTGATCATATCTTCGAACTTGCCCTGGATTACTTTATACAATTTTAGACAACAAATATTGAACAATAAACAAGTTTAATTGAAATATGGCAGGCTTGGTGCATACTGACCTAGATTGTATTTTATAAATGGCTGAATTAAATTCCATTTCTAAACTTTAATTAAACGATTGATTTCCCATCATTTCCTGAAACAATCAAAGGGTAAATTCCTTGAAATGTGTACATAATATACAGTATATTCTAGAGATGCCATATGTATCTTTGTCCAAATTAGTGTAACACACATGAGATGCATCTTGCAATATGGGCTGATACCCACCTTGTGTCCAGTGCTGACATGATCGGACCTCTGAAGTGGTCAACTGGGTTAGAACATTGAAGGAGTCCTTGACCCTTTTCTATACTTTATTCTCCTGGCCTGTAGTTGTCTCCCTTTACCCTGTACTCGATCTTGTGATTGCATGATTAGTCTTCCAAAATTGGGCTGGCTCCTTTCTGTGTCATATTTTTGGTTACCCTGTTTTTGCCATTTTTTTTTCAAAATCGTTTTCTAGCAAAAAAAAAACCATATGGAGACATTTTGTTGTTCTTTTAGTTTGATGCCCACCTTGCCAATAATCACAATCATTGAAATCATAAAAGTCTGATGATCAGAGTGTGCATGTCATCAGCCTTATGTGCAAGAAATGGGAAACAAAAATGGGTGGTTGCTAGGGAATAGTTAGGGGTGGTCTTTCAGTGTTATAGTAAAAAATACACATGGCTTATATTGTATGCACCAATTTTGAGGGAGTACTGATGATGATGTTTATAAGAAACAGTAACAACCTTATTAAACTAAATCACAAGAAATGTTGTTGGTGACAGGTCATGGTAGACATGTATGCTTTATGTGTAATTAACATTGTGTCAGTCAAAGATTTCTTCCCAGTGCTTTAAAAGTGTGGTAACTATAAGTGTAGCCAGTGTAGCAGGATTATACATATCTGCTTGTTTATTTTGTTTTTATCATGGATGAATGATCATAAAATACATAACAGCAGATCATGTTTATATGTGTACAAGATTGGAAAATCAGTTGTATATGGTTGAATGTTTCCTTCAATAACTGATGTGTAAAGAATCCACCAAGGTGAATTATTTGCATATTTATTTTTGAAAGTCACAACATTGATAGTGAGACTAGAAATTGCAATATGCAGTCTAGATTTATAACCAATCTTCCAACCAAAGGTCCAAGAATGTTGTGTAGATGAAGAAAACATAATAGTAGGAACAACCAATTTAGAAGCTTTGATTGCCATACATATTTATAGATATAATTGTTAAAACACAAAATGACATAGTAAAGCCTACAAATAGGATGCTATCTCTCTTTATATTATATATATAATACATGCAGCTTTTTAAAACAAGACTCTTAAAACTTCAAAATGTTAATAATATTTGAATATATAGTTAAAGCCACTGGCAAGAGAAGAAAGAAAAACAGTATTATACTTTACAACAAATTCCAGAGAAAAGAAACCTCTGGGGTTCAACCGTTAGGAGGAGAAATGCAGATTTAAACAGCTAGTCCAAATGACTGCCCAGCTGTCATACTGATAGCCTGCAGTGTACCACTGTACATGCCAGTATCATTTATTTAGAGGATGACAGTTCCTAGGATTATATGATTCTATTTTCTGATTATAATTATACTTTCTACTGCATTTTGAATTAATTGCAACCTGGAAAATATTTTTTGCACAGTTCAACTGGAAAGCCATTCCTCTATCAAACTCAAGAAGAAATTTGAAATTTTATCAAGCAGATCACACAAGCTGTGTGTCAATGGGGTTTAACAGGCACTCTTTTTCGACAGCCCTGCAGGCTTGACTTTCTAAGAAGATAAGAAAAAACTCCCCAAAAAAAAAAAAAATGGAAGCAATTTGGGAAGGGCAATTCAGACACAGACGCCCTTCCAGATAGGTTGGGTATGCAATGCTTGTCAAATCATCAGGTAAATACACATACAACATACAATACAGATCACAAAACAGTACTTTTTAACAAACTGGCCACAGTCAGTCAGAATGGGTCCCCACCATTCCCCCACTTTGTCACTCAGCATAGGCGTACCACAAGGTTGTGTGTAGAGCCCTTTCCTTTACTCTCTGTATACATATGACTGCATACCTGCCCACAACACCAATGCCATTATTGAATTTGCAAACAATACAACAATAGTTGGGGTGATCAGTGTTGGAGATGAGTCTGCCTACAGGGAGGAGGCACGAAGACTGACAGACTGGTGCACAGAGAATAACTTGATATTTAATACCAAAAAACTAAATAACTGATCATTGATTTCAGGAAGAAGCAGGATGACCATCGACCACCATATATAAACAGTGACAGAGTGGAGAGAGTCTCTAGTTTTAGGTTCTTGAGTACCTACATCTCAGAAGATCTCACATGGACAGTAAACACAAACAGCAACTTTACTTCCTGAGAAATCTCAGGAAGGATGGTGTCTTTCTATCTTTGTTCCATTTAGAGTGTCCTGATTCGTGGGATGCTCATGTGGTATGACAACAGCTCAGCAGCTAGCAAAAGGGCACTGCAGAGAATCATAAAAACAGCAGAGAAAATTACCACCTTTTCAACAAAATTGTGAAATATATTAATCATTATTTGTTTTTCTCAGCTTGTGCAATATTTCAGAAAAAACTTTTTTTGCATATGCTGACAATTGTGTAATATGTGAGATATTAGATGTGTGGTTTTTTAAAAGTATAGTTTTGAGCATACTTTCAGGTAGTGTACTGAAATCTCATTGTTTGTGTTATGCAATGACAATAAAGGAATCTTATTGTATCATATCTTGCAAGCAATGTTCGTCACAGAGCAAGATGGCCAATCTATCATTACTACCTCAGAAATACAATACAATAGTACAAGATGCTTTGTTCTTGCACAGTGATCTTTACCAAGTGGATGCGTAGAGTGCTACAACAACTTTAAAGGCAAGATGCAAGAATAGATTATACCAGTGTGTAAATACAGAACTAGAACATAATGAAGATACTTATTTGATCAAATACATCAAAAACAATATAGAAACTAATTAAAATAAATGAAAAACAACATCTGTTCATCAGTTAATTGTTGAATCATGGCCAGATTGTAGAAAAGGAGTCAGGCAAGCGAGACACAGTCAGAGTCCTGGAGACCTCAATTAGCTGCCAGCCAACCTGACGAAACGATCTTTCTTCCAGATGATTACAGATATGATCTGAGTCACAAATAAGTGAACTACATATCCATTAACAAACTCCCGTCATCCATTTCATTGAGGTGGTATAATTAATTTGCTTATTTTGGTATGTAGAAGCAAAACAGGAGTACCTAAAAAGAATGATTTTCTTGAACATTGTTGTGTACAACAGCTAAGGTCAAGAATTGGTTATCAATACGTTGTCACACATGTGCGTCAGATCTCCTTACAGGATCTGGCAAGGTATGTAACAATCCGCCGGGCCAAGAGGGGCCACTATCGCTGACACTTTCTTCTTTTTCTTTCCCTGCAGCACCAAGAAACTGCCCAGTGGCGGTAATGGACACCAACCTTTCCGGTTCCCTGTCTGTAAAAGTGCCAAATTCCTGGAAGGAGGCATCATTTGCTTAATGTGTGAACTGCTAGTCGGAGATTTCCTTAAACTAACCGTCCTTAAACTTTTTGTTCGTATTCGTTGGCCTGAAACCCTGGGCAATTAATTCCAAGACAAGCATTACTTTTGTTTATTTTTCAGTTGGTGCCCCAAATTTTGATCGAGCAGTCTGTCGTTCCTGAACCCGGCCACAATATATAAGACATAAGACATTATGTCTACTGGGTTGTCACCCTCTGTTATCTACTCTCTATATATAAAATCCTAAGCCTAAAAGTGCAACGATTTTATGTGATGTTTTTATGTCATGTTTTTTGTCACGCTTTAAATCAGGCTTATTTTAAAACCTACATATATATGTTTGGTATCATTCTTTTCAGAATTTATCGAACTTTAATGTGATGTTGTTAGATTTTTAGATTCTTATTCTGTTTTTAAATTATAAACTAAAATATCAAGAAAGTCGTGGTTTTTATTTTTGATCTAGTATACTTTCTTTCACAGGAACAAACTATTAAAAAAATGATCTATTCATAACACCAATGTTTCTATTTAGGTGATTTAGTTAGTTGAAGGTTCAGTTACGATGACCCATTGCATTCCACTTTAGTTTTCACGTGATTTTTCCTGTTATTTAAGTGAGAGTAATTTTTTAAAAATAGTTTTTTTTTATCTATAAGAATGTCAGTTAAAACAAATGGATTGTTTATTTAGTCTCTTATAAATACTCATCGAGCATAGTGGACCTCAGTTTAACGGGAATACTACAATCGGTAAGAGAGTAAATATTTTATTCTCATTTCATGATTTTTACTCTGTTAAATAATAATTAGTTTTTCTTTAACATATTTATGGAATTTCCAGATTTTGACTCAAATAAATGATCATTTTTCTTTTGTACATTTACAGATTTTACTAATATTCTGGCCACAAACTGGGGGTTGGGCGCCGAAGGCGCCAGGGAGCCTTGCCCCCCTAGTTGATATATGTTATTTAAAAGGAAAGTAATACTGACAACAAAGCATAACTTTTTGCACCTGAGGATTAGAGAAAGTAATAATTATAAGATGTTATTCCTTCTCTCATTTTGACAGAAACAATATTATAAACCTTTTCCAGAATGACTTTAATAAGAACTAAGGGTTAGATGTTAGGTAGCAGGATATGAAATGTATGATTATTTGGACATGCAGAAATTAACAAAGGTTGACAAGAACAGTATACAACAAACAATGTCTGTTTGCCTGTGTTACCCTCCCTTATAAATGTAAAAAAAGATAAATTCCTATACATGAATGTAAGGTCAATCAAAATGAGTGCACACAGAAATTCCAGTCCATCAACTTGGAAATCAAAGCTGAGATAATGCAAGAAGTGTGATACTAAGAATAAACACTAGGAAAATGCTGAAAGAATAAGAGAGGCATGCCAGTCACATTGAGTCAGTCAGACACTTGAAGATGTTACCACAGCAGGTAGAACAAGAAGCTGCTTGCGAAAGTCAGCAAACTTACAAAGTTATGCGTTTTCTCATTTCAAATGAAAGTTGTCTCTGAAAGAGAACACGAAAAGATCTCGATTGTCTAAAATATAGAAAGTAATATGTCAGCTAAGAAGAACAAATGAAAAAACAATAATAGTGGAGAAGTATTATTATTTTCAATAATGCTTAAAGAATGAGTAAGCTTCACAGTGGGTCAGTTAGAAGTTCAAAGAAGTTACTGCAGCATGGGCATAATTAGCTGCTTGCTGTTGAAAGCCTTATTAATAAGATCCAAAGAATATTATGTTTGTGTATTTTGTTTTTGCTAATCAGTTTAATTTACAGTATATTGTATCCAGAGTTGGGAAAGCACTATATAAATATATATGGAAACCACAGAAAACATAAACACAAAGAAAAAAACGAGTCAGGGTAGGAATCCTGACAACTAGGATATGCATGGATTCAAGCATGAGCTGCAATTCTAAAAGAACACATTCCCAGGGACCATGCATCCTTGTTGGATACAATTTCTGCTGCAAAATTTATAAAACAACTTGGCATAAAAAGCTAGTAAGATCTGAGAATATATTACACAATTAGAATGTATAAAGATTTCAACAAGCAATTTTCAGAGTCAACAGCTTTTAATAAAAAAAAAAACAATGGCTGCAGCCAACAAAGAAAAACAAAATCTGTCACAGTAAAGGTAATGCTTGATACCTATGAAGTTTGTGGTGTTGTCAAGGTGGATGACTTATTATGAACCACGAAACATGCACTACAAGGAAACTGAACAAGTAATTTGAAATTAGCTATATCAGTAAATGGAAGGGTATGCTGTCAGTGTTTTTTTTACTTTTTTTCAGTGTAGAAATAGCCTTTAACTTTTTTTTTTTCATTTCCAGATGCATATAAATGCAGCCCTTTACTACTTTACAGGTTTCTGGCACCTCCAATTTCCTACCTTCTTTATGCTAAAAGCACACCTCTCATCTCTCTGTCTGTACCTTTAACCTTTTCCAAGCCAACAGTGAGACTTAGGCCCACTAATTACTCAATATATTTGTAAGAGTCTGTTTGTTTTGGATAATCTATCGCTCAGTTGTGCACTTTTAGTGTACATTTTATTTGTTTTTCAGCATGTTTGAAAATATTGCATTAATATTGTGTTCTGTTTTTTTTTTGTTTTGTTGGCAGGAGCCATTATGGAACAATCTTTCATTGGCTGTGACCATATTGTTTATGGTTGCTACTGTGTTTGTTTAATACTAAAATATTGACTTTGGTACCCATTGTAGCTTTCACACCTAAAATTTGGACCTGGATTTCATAAAAAAGAGTGGGGTCGGAGTCTTGGTTGGCATCCCACCTTGGTGTTTCAAGCGCAATGACATATGTGTATTATATTGGGGGGTAGGGGTCCCCCATGAGTTCTGAACACACTATTATACAACACAATGTGCTTTCATTTTCATTTTCATAATGCTAGTATAGTACAGTTTCAGTACTGGTATACTGAGCAACACAAGTCGCTACAGCAGTTACCAATTATGTGACAGAGAGATCATGTGGCTTACAGTATGTGAGCATCATGGCACCTATATAAAATCATCAAGACCATCTGGAATCCATGTATTGGATTTCATTTCTTAAAATTCTTCTCCCCTTCTTCTTTTGCTTTAGTGGAAGCTAAAAAGCACTTCTAAAAAAATGTAGTGTTAGAACCTCTTGCTTTGATTTCTTTGACTATGACTTTGGTTTAACATTTCTGGTTTTGGTTTGTTTAGGATATTGTATGTTTTCTTGGTTTCTGACCCTGTTGTTTGACATTCTTGCTGTCCGTTCCCTGGTCACATTCTTCTTTATTGCCTCCTAATTATGTTATTAGTTTCTGAACAGCTATCATATATTAGGAATGTTGGGAAAATGTGGTGTTAATGGACAAATAAAGGCAATTTCTGTTTATGTTTGCTTTACCTTGTGATCATCACCATTTTGTGTATTGTCATACGGGCAACATATGTCATTGTCAATTATGTGTTTCAAATGCATGCATGGTCACTATGACCACTATTTACTATAAGTTGAAGGTGGGTTATGCTAACCATTCAAAAATTTACATTTTTAAACAAAAGACTTGTTCACAATAAATGAATGTTATAGACTTGCCCTTGTATTCAGAGATAGGGTTGCTGACCAAGCCTGTCTTACCATTCTTTGGAAATGCCCTTTTTACTCGTTAGCATCTATGCTTCTCTAAAATACTTTCAAGGAAAGCCTTTAAAGTCCATCTTGGCATTTCTTACCAGGCATATTTTTGAATTACTTTCCAGTAAATATTAGTGGTGTTCAGTGACTACTAGAGTTACTTCACTTTTGAATGCTGAGCCAGCTGTAAAAGACTCAAACCTGACAGGGCAGATCTCTGTTTTGGGAAACAAAGTCTGTCATATTCTTGATTTGATTTCACTCTGTCCTGTGAATTCCTCTAGGCATTGCACACTCTTAGGGATATTCCTAGTCATTGACCTGTTGCGCTATGCTATGCACCACATCAAAGCAATAATCTCCCTTCAATGAACTAAAAAGCAATAAGGTGAAGGTGTCCCTCATGAACTCTGGATCACGCCGCACTTCACACTGCATCACCACTTTTTTTGCATAAAAGTTACAGGTGTAGTAGTGTGATGGCAATGCAACAAATGAAAGTAGCCAGGGACTACAAGTGATCCAGGGCCTAACATTGTAGATGAGCTCATTGGCTCCTGAAAACAAATTTTTGGCAGTGGGAAAACTCGTTATGTTGCAGATTTCCCCCCACTCTGCTATAGCCTTCCATTCAGCTGAGTATATCCAGGGAACAAACCTGCATCTTCAAGGCCCAGTCAGTCTCCCTTTGATAAGTATATGAGATTTTGATTTATAACTGTCGGTTTTACCTTCTTTTTCAGATTACTGATCTTCCCTCATTTGTGGCCCCTCAGTGTCATTTCCGGCCCCCATCTATCACCATGTAAGAAACACAAATCCCTAGCAGTAGTAGAGTAATTAATTTGAAATATATTCATACTGTAGAGATTAAAAGCTAAAGATACAATTGGCAAATGATCATTTTTATCTTCACTAATTAACATAACACATACTGTATTCACTCTTTGAAACTTGTTATATTTTCATGCTGATTATGCTTCAAAATAATAAAAGGAAAGCTGTAAAACAAGTGTTTCTTTAATCTGTATCCAAAATGTTCAAATCAATAACTTGACTAGAGATTGTTATGAATGAAATCTCTTCCATTTTCTATCATATGTAAACACACATAATTTTGCTTTTGCATAAAAAAGAGTTTTTGTTTGGCAGATCTGTACTCTCTCTTTAATAAGTGGCATTGTTTTACTGTAGTTGCGTTCCTGTTTTTTCATTATTGTTTTATATAGAAATTCTTGTGTGAAAACTCTATTTCTATACTTTAGTAAAGTGATTTGTTATGATGTTCAATTGCTGTAATGATTTACGGAAGTAATATTAAATTACCCATAACTATTAATATATTAGATGCACGTTTTTTTGCGTTTGTTTGTTTACATTTAATCATGCTTTCCTGTAACTCATAAAAGGCACCAAAAAATTAAAGCATCATTCTGAATCAGAATTCACTTTATTGGACAGGCACACTAATGTGTACTAGGAATTTGCCTTGTTAGTACTGGTGCAACATGCATGGATAACACAGAACACAAAAGATATATATATAAGAAGATAAAATATAAAATGACACAATATGATGCAGCATACAAGGGCAATATAAAGAGATAAAATAGGTTTAACAAAATCCACGTAGTCCAGTATGCAGGTATAGAAGAAGCTCAGACCTGATTAGCCAGAATAACTGTACCTGGAAAAAAACTGTTGAGGTGACGTGTTGTTTTAGCTTTCACTGAACAAAAGCGTTTGGAATAGGAGATGCTCTTGGTGAGTTGGATCTGCAATGATCTTTGAGACACGTTTACTTACCCGTGACTTTGTTAAATGGTGCGACTCAAACCACCTACAACTGAACACCAGCAAAACCAAGGAGCTGGTGGTGGATTTTAGGAGGCCCAGACCCCTCATGGACCCCATGATCATCAAAGGTGACTGTGTGCAGATGGTGCAGACCTATAAATATCTGGAGTGCAGCTGGATGATAAATTAGACTGGACTGCCAATACTGATGCGCTGTGCAAGAAAGGACAGGGCCGACTATACTTCCTTAGAAGGTTGGCGTCCTTCAACATCTGCAATAAGATGCTGCAGATGTTCTATCAGACAGTTGTGGCGAGCGCCCTCTTCTACGTGGTGGTGTGCTGGGGAGGCAGCATAAAGAAGGACGCCTCACGCCTGGACAAACTGGTGAGGAATGCAGGCTCTATTGTTGGCATGGAGCTGGACAGTTTAACATCTGTGGCAGAGCGACGGGCGCTAAGCAGGCTTCTATCAATTATGGAGAATCCACTGCATCCACTAAATAGTGTCATCTCCAAACAGAAGAGCAGCTTCAGCGACAGACTGCTGTCACTGTCCTGCTCCACTGACAGATTGAGGAGATCGTTCCTCCCCCAAACTATGCGACTGTTCAATTCCACCTGGGGGGGTAAACGTTAATATTTAACATTATACAAAGATATTTTCTGTTTTTTTTTTTTTTTGTTTTTTTTTACCTGCATTATTATCAATCTTTAATTTAATATTGCTTATTGTATCAGTATGCTGCTGCTGGAGAATGTGAATTTCCCATTGGGATTAATAAAGTATCTATCTATCTATCTATCTATCTATCTATCTATCTATCTATATATCTATCTATCTATCTATCTATCTATCTATCTATCTATCTATCTATCTATCTGTCTGTCTATAAGATGTAATAGTAAGGTAAGTTACAGCCTGTGATCTTTCCACAGGTTCTTAAGATGTGTTGCAGATTGCCTTAGCCTGATTAGAGGCAGCTCCAAACCGGATAGTTATAGATGAGGTCAGAATGGCTGTGTAGAATTGGACTAAAATTGCTTGGGGGATATTGAATTTTCTCAGGGTTAGTAATATGGATACTTGTGATGTTATTATCTCCCTTTGTGTTGTTCCAATGGCTGAGCCATTTATAGCAAGTTATAGGCAAGGTGGCTGTTTCCTGAAATTTATAATCATCTCCTGACATTTTTGTTGTCTAGTTTAATTCAGTAATGCACTCTTTGGTGAGATATGGTAATAAAGCATCTACTTTTTTGCAGATTTTAATCCTATAGCAATTAGCTATTGCCTCATATTTCCAGCTCTTAGAGAGTTTTTTAAAATGTTTCCAGCTTGATTCATAACATTGTTTTGTAACAGACAGACAACTTGCTATACCAGTGATTACAGGCATGGGGTGCCATATATACAACTAGAGCTTTATTTAGTCAATACTGTTTTTAGGCAAAATTATCTTATCAATTTTTCTTTGCAACATGTTGATTGCATAATATCAAAACAATATCTAAAGTACTTCCAACAAAACTGAGTAAAAGTTTTATATCAGTGTGAAGAAATATTTTGTAATATTTGAGAAAAACATACTTTAATCACCAATTCTTAAAGAACTGGTGTCAGTGATGAGTTCTGACAGCACTAATGCTTTGCCGTTAAGAGATCTCAAGTTAAACAGTGTAATATTAGTTAATGAGGCTTCTTTTTGCACAGAGCCGTGATCAGGGTTTATTTCCACATAATTTAAATTTGGCACACTGACACTTCTGTTTCCAGGGCCATGAGAAGGACGGCTTTTTCTTGAGCAAATGCTGCTGGTGGTCTTTTCATTCGCAGACCGGCGGTGGCGGCGACCTGACCCGCGATGTATATATTTCGGGTGCTGCAAAATACCGGCGTCTTTTAGGATGTTCCAGGCAGACCATTTGCTCTGGACAAACTGTTTAATAAGAAGGAGTTTGTCATGAGAGTATTTTAGCATGATACTGGGCAATACTTATCTGAATAGCAGTGGAGAAGCAACACAGCACAGCGGAACCGGTAGGACAGGCGGGTATGGTAGCGTAGGTGAGCAGCGATAGCAAGCAGCAGAAAGCATAGCAGGAGGAGGTAGCAGGATTTGGAGGTTCCAATACACAGCCATAAATAGTAATGCTTGGTAATTTCAGGCGTGATCGCCCCAGAGCCATAATCCAGGTTAGTATGAACATCAGATCAGTTCCAAGACATAGAGCACTATAAGATGAAATGGGAGCAGATCAGCATAGCGAATATAATCACGGAGACAGATCCTTCCGAGGTCCTAGATCGCCAGGTACAAATGTTTGTAGGTCTCGTCCCGTGATCCACAGACTCAGCTGTTCCCAGTCAAAGTAGAGACCATAAAATCTGTAAATATTAAGCCATATCCATGCAATTCGAGTCAACTGTATCCACGAACTATACGTATAATAAAAGAAATAAAAAAAGCGAATTTTGCGAAAAGTGTTGTTAACAGGGAGGAGCAGCAAAATCATGCGTGCGCCAGCGTCCCCTCACCTGCATAGACACTATAATAACACTTGTTATTATAAGGAGACAAAAACTGCCAGTTTTCAAATATGAAATCACAAATGGATTATAGAGCTTAAACAAAACCTCTTTTAACTTGTCCTTGCTGTGTCATGTTGTGTAACCATTTTGTAAGGCTTATGAATCTCTTTTTGAGTTTTATGCTGTCCTGTTGTTCAAAGTGATGGCTCTATAAAGATTCCTGAGTATTTTTTCTAAAGTGTATTGCTACTTTCAAAGTTCGCATTGTGTAATCAAATCTAATGTTTTTTTCTTTCTTACTTTTTATTTCATATACTCTATGAAGGTTTAATCTGACGTCATTTCAGGTGCATCTGTAGAGTGGGTTACCATTTGCTTTGCATTTCTAGGGATGGTTCTGTAAATCAGCAAAACACAGCTGTTTTGAATTGTCCCTGATTTTAGACATGTATAACTTCTGAGTGCATTAATTAAATATTCCACCCTAAAAATGATATGTTACTTAATCTCATGTTTACGTGGAGAATGGAGATAACAAATGGTTCTGATATAATAGGATCCTATGGTGACCTGTACTGGACAACAGCAAACAATGTTAAAAATGTCCATGAAGAAATGTCATGTTACTTATGTTGTGTAATCCATGTGTTAAGTCATTCAGTTGTATGCTCACAATTGCCAAAGCTCGTGCAGTTTTGCTAAAATGGTGGTAAATAGTAACTTTGAAAAATGAAAGCTGTCCACAAACGGGATGCTTTTTCACACAGAGTCATGCTTTTGAATTTAAGACCTATCTCCTTCTCACATTCATTGATCCAGAGTCCTGCCTATGGCTCCTTCAAGATGACACATGAGGGATTCGTGGAAAAATATCTTATTGCAAGTGTTCCTTAAAAATGCACAATTTAGACATTTTTGAAAAAAGCACTGGTTCTGCAAGCAATCCTCCAATACTGCATATCATATTTAAATAATCCCTCATAAGTTGGCGCAGCAATTATTAAAACAAAAGGGTGTCATGAAGGTCATGTCAACATGTATTCCTTAATGTGTGGGCTAATTTGTTATGTGCTTGTACATCAGCGCCCAATATTTAATCACCAATCACTTCAGTTCTATTAAAAGCACACCATATAAGACTAACAGATGTCTCGTGGTTGTAAAGCTCACTCACACATGTGTTAACAGGTGAAATAGCTAGATGTTTTCTGGGAAACATATTTTTAAATTCAGTTTTTTGTAAATTATGGTTCAGCTGTCAGTGGCACTGCTACAGATTTTCATACTCAGTTTCAGTTAGTGGTGCATAATTTGCATCCAATGAGACATGCTGGTTTTTATTTTGTTGTTACTGTTGGTTTGGCATGTGAGACATATGGGTCTGTGTACTATACTGGCTTTATTTTTATAGGAATTCAATAATATGAAACAAATGTAAATACTGTGAAAGTACAAATCATTAATAAGCTGCTGAAACAAGCAACCTGCCTAATACACTCATTCTTTATTAGTTGCAGAAGACTTTTTTCCTTCTGTTGAAATTAAATTGACATTGCATTAAATGGTACTTTACCGAAATTAGTGCCATCAGCTAGTTTAATCTAAAAATATACTGTACACCCATTTCCCATTTTCCCATTAAAGAGTTATAAGTAGCTGGCAACTCTTCCACATCATTAAAGCATGAATCAACTCTGGATGGGATGCCAGTGCATTGTACAGCGCACCCACAATCACTCTGTTACACTTCTAGGCCAATTCACAGGGACCTAATAATATGACTCATGAGGAAAGTAACTACTAAACTCTCTGCTATCATACCACACATCTTTATTTAAATCATTTATAGATATCAAATAAGAAATAACCCCAGAAAGGAGTCCTGTGTAACCTCATTTTTGATATTACCTAATTCAGAAAAGTATCCACATGTCATAGGTTGTAAGCCATTGTCAGCTGAGAACACCTCAACACACTTCTCTCTAAAGGTGTGCCTCTTGCAGTTTGGTATTCAGTAGTGATGGTTGACTCATACCAGTGGGTGGATGCAGGTTTACCTGTGGGTTGGGTGTGATTGGATCAAAGAAGAAATTCAATAAAGTCGGGTGAGTGTAGACTCATTAGAAGCAATAAAATAAGAAAGAAAAAAGTGTCTTAAACAGTAAGCAAATAGATAGCAATGTAGCTTGTTGCTGAGACACATTTCACTCATGAGAACTTTGTGGAAGACAATTATCTTGCTTTTTTGCAAAAACAGTAAACAGTTTTCCTTCGCATATACAAACTTGCAAAGGCAATTCTTTGTATTCCCACAACAAGTGCTAGCAGTGAGAACAATTTTAGCACAGCAGGTCATGCTATAGAAACAACTGAATCCTAGTATAGCGGACCCAATTTTATAACTTCACAATGCTGCCAAAACACCAGGTATGTGCCAAAACAATGCTAAAATGAAACTAAATGCAAACTCTGTTAAACTTAAGTGAAACCACTCAATTTTAAAGAAGAATTGAAGAGAAAAGCATCATAGTCTTTTTCCTTTGTTTTCGGTTTCACTAACCATGTGGTAAAAAAATACTCATTATGGCAGGAAATTTACAGTAGGTTATGTTAGTCTCATTTGGAATACCTCTAATGTTTTAGTAAACATTAAATCATTTTAGTTTTCAAATGCTGTTTGGTGACTAATAGAATGAGTTCGGGCCAGTACTTTTGAGTTAGGTAGGTATGGGTGTAGTGACCCACACATCATCACTTGTAAAGCACCTCTACTATCAAAAGTTTTTCAAAAACCAAAGTAGATAATATTGCATACTTTACGTTAGGTTTGTGATACAGTATTTCCTTATAAAATATCAAATTATTACAACACAAACTCCTATGTCTTTGCCTACATTTGTGAACATAGGATTTTTATAACACTTTTAATCTTTGTAGCTTACTGCCCTATAAAATATCCCAATTAGTTAATTTGACATGAATATTCATATTGGCTAATGGTATATTATTGATCTCTTTACTAGGAAAAAAACTGTAGAAAAATCACAATTAGGTGTACTTTTAATTTTAATCCTCAAGCTAACACAGGGTGCAAAGCAGGAAACAAACCCTGGGCAGGGCGCCAGAACCACCGCATTTGGTTGAAAATCTTAAGTGTTAGTGCATCAGAGAGAGAATGTGCAGTATTGTTCATAATGGTGCTCAGTTTCGTTTTATTTCTCTCCTGTGCTACTACCTCCAGGGGGTCCAGAGTGTGTTCCATACCTCAGCCTGCCCTTATAATTAGTTTGTTGATTCAGTGTACCTCTTGCACTGGCCATCACAGAATTATATGTGAAGAATGTCACAACCCATACTGAAGGAACACATTCTCCTGCTCTGCCCTTTTGTCTATAACTCCTCTGTGTTGCTATCAGTCATTGATGTGGACCCCCAAGTAAATGTAGGACTGGACCCACCTCCCCATCCACTAGCTGAAAAATACTACTTGAGTATTAGCCAGGAGAAGAAGCTCTTTGGTGCAGTTAAAGTTAATAACCAGTTCCTTGGTTTTGATGTTGCAGACAATTCTTTCTGCACCAAGGAACAAAGTTCTCCCCCTGACTCCAATGCTCTGTCTCATCCCCTTTATTAATACACCCAATAACTGCAGAATCATCTGAGAATTTCTGCAAGTTACATGATCTGGTGTTATATTCTTAGTCTAATGTGTACAGAGTGAAGAGCAAAGGAGATAGGACTATTCCTTGTGCTGCTACAGTGTTGCTTACATCTGTATCTGAGACACAGTCCTTGAGTCTCACAAACTGTGGTCTGCTGGACAGGTAGTCCAGGACACCATAGGCTCATTCACCTACATATTTACGTTTTAAAAGGTGTGGAAATATTGTTTTGGAGCACTGAAGATATCAAAAAACATAATCCTCACAGTGTTGTGAGTTTTGTCCAGGTGAGAGTAAATCTCAAGGAGCAGACAGATAATTGCATTCCCCGCCCCAATCTTGGACTCATGTAGTCCAGTAGCAGCCTCTCAAAGGTCTTCCTCTGTAGTCATTTGGTGAAAAGGCACCTGCCTTCTTTGGAAATGGAACAATACAAGACATTTTCCGCAACAGAGATAGTTTTTGGAGCCTTAGGAAACGACTGAAAAATTGACAGAGTATACCACAAAAATGTTCCAAATTGTTCTCTTAGTAGTACTGTTTTGGTTGAAAACCTAGCTCACCATTTTAAAATTCTGGGAGCTTTGACTACCACTTCACTGCTTTCTTTATTACACATCACAGTGTAAGAGGGGTGTAACATCAGTAATGCTGCATTTCTTGCATGTCCTACAGTGATTTATTCATTGCTTGGTTGTGTCTGTTATAGAGCAAACACAGAAATACGTCGAGTTGTTGAATATGCTATAAATGAATCATTTTTTAGATCTGCTGTAGTTCAGCTGCTGCTGATAGATGTGTGTCCTTCAGTCAATCATTATGTGTATTTCTGTGCCAGCTATGATGCAAACTCACATTCCACATGAATACACAACTGCCTAGGGGTGTTGATTCCATTAGAAAATGAATCATTTTTCCAGATGCTGTTATTCAGCTCTGGCATCTTCACTTGCCAGTACTTCATGTCCACATTACCAGACATTGTCATTTAAAATCCATGCAGTCATTTCACAGCCCACATACTTTCAAAGTTTGTCACTTTTTCTTGGAATAAGTCTCCAGGCCCATCTGATGCGCATGCTAAAATTTCATTGAAGACTTGCAGAACCAGACATTCTTCTTACATGGAGTATTGCCTTTTCTGATTGTGACATCAAATCTTGATTTTCAAGAGGCCCTTTTAATTTTGTAGCACTTTGAGAAAAAGTCTAACTATCCACATTTCCCTTATGGATTCAAAACTTATTACCTGCACTAACTTTTGGGGACTGGTTTCTGCCTTCAAGAAAGCTCTGGCTTAGATATTTGTAATAGCTGGGTATAGTAGCAACCTGATACTTTTAGTTATCTTTGTGGTCAGTCCTCCTTCATAAACCATCTGCTAATGAACCCTCTCAATTTCACCAGTGATCAAGCTAATCCATCCATCCATCCATCCATTTTCCAACCCGCTGAATCCGAACACAGGGTCACGGGGATCTGCTGGAGCCAATCCCAGCCAACACAGGGCGCAAGGCAGGGAACCAATCCCGGGCAGGGCGCCAACCCACCGCAGTGATCAAGCTAATCCACAGAGCTAAAGGAACTGAAAAAGAAGATGGATAGATACAGATAAGTGTCTAAAAGGTACACACTTAGACTGGTCACTGCCTTGCTGCGAGGTTTTGTTACCTCAAAAAAACAACTCATATCACCCATGTTTCTTACAAGCTTTAACCACACAAGCCCTACTTTTGTAACATGTGATGTAAGAACAAAATCCTTTAAGTTAATGTTAATGGTAAACTTACCTTAGTTTTTGCTTAGTTTGAACTTGAATATTATACAATATGTAGCTTTAACGCAGATATTGGAAGATTCTGTTCCACCCTGTAGAAGTTAAAGTTAATGGAATGTTCTTAATGTTAGCTCTGTGTGACAATAGTATAGGTCTTAGAATGAAGTTAGACAGGTAGAGAGAAGCATGATCTGTTAGTCAGATAGGCAATAAGGGCATATAGTTTTCTGATTGTATGTACGTATGTGTGGTGAATGAGATAACATAAAGAAACCTTAAGAAATGTAATCTAGATACTTAAGCCTCAAGTGGAATACCATAGACAAAAAGTTTCCCATTTTCCCATATTTTGCATGTATTATCAACTTTTTTTTCCTTATTTTGTGTGAGCAGTTTGCTTTGAATTATACTAAAACCTTTCAAACAAAGAGACTATGAAGCTTTTTTTTTTTTTGAAGGAGTCACACTATTGCTGGAATGCCCTTGTGGTAACTGCTTCTGAAGTATTTTGAACTAGGAAACTCTTGACAAATGCGGTTACATGCGATGTTTATGTTGTTGTCTTTGGTGCACTGAAAAACACCCTTGAGTTGCCTCTCTTCACAACTATACACACCTCCATCAAAGAAAGATGGCCGTCCAAGTCATCACTTATGCCACCCTCCAAAGTTAAGAATGAATCATTAATGAGGCCTAATTCCAGCATTGTGAAAGGAAATTCCACTGTACTTCTTGTAGAACTTGCAGATTTATATTCTTTTTATGGTGCATGAGGGCAATTGTGGTATTGTTCAGGAAGAGGAATGGTGTAATAAATGGGGATAATGGCTTAGTATTAACATGACATAGATACCTTCAGCCATCACTGTGAAGCCTGCCTTGTCTGTAGTATTATGAGTTTCCCACCTCATGTGTCAATGGTCCTTTCAGTCATGGGAGCATCTCAATTGTACACAAATGCACAACCATTTATTGCAGTGATTTATGATCTGCATTTCATGTGGAATGTGTCAAAGGTAATGCAGTAATTAATGTCCTTGGCTCACAGATTATAACCTGGAATCAAATCCACTGACTGTGTCGCAGTATACAAATGTTTTTCTTCAGGTACTTTGCTTCATCACACTTGGACAATTGCCAGGAAAACAGCATACAAATTAATTTTATATTACACTTGGGAGCTTTAGTGAAAAGACAACAAAAGTTTTGGTTGGAGGAAAAATAATTCTCTTGTCTTTTTTAACTACCTAACAGCACACGGGTTTATCAGTAACTGAAAATATAGTAATAAGCTAAAGATAAAAAGATTCAGAATGAAAATAATAAAATAATGTTTAGGGTTCCTAGGGATGCTTGTTCACTGGTTAAAAAAATATTCACCCACTTGGGAGTATTCACATTTTACAATTATACAACTTTGGATTTAAATTTGGCTTTTTTGGCATTGATCGACAGAAAAAGACTTGTTAATGTAAAAGTGAAAACAAATCTTTGCAGAGTTTATTATTTATTAAATTGATTACAATGTATTCCAAATTTATTACAAATATAAAACACATATTGATAGACCACATAAGTATTCACCCCTTCAAGTCAGTATTTAGTGGGTACACCTTTAGCAGCCATGACAGCCCTGAGTCTGTGTGCACAGGTCTCTATCAGCTTTACACATCTGGACACTGCCATTTTTCTTTGCAAACTGCTCAAGCTTTGTCAAGTTGCATGGTGATCATACCTGGACAGCATTTTTTATGTCCATTCTTAAATGGATTGTGTTCTGGACTTGGACTGGGCCTCTCAAGGATATTAACATTGTTGTTTTTAATCATTTCCTTTGTAGCTTTAGCTTTATGCTTGGGGTATTTGTCTTGGTGGAAAACACATCTTGTCTTAAGGTGGACATTTTCCTCAGAGATTTCCTTGTAGTTTCCCGTATTCATTATACTGTTGTCACACACATACGAGTAGGAGGCAGCTAAAGGGCCTGAGTAATTGTAATATCACCACTGACCGGGGGATGGCGTAGTGTGCTGACTGTCTTTCTCAGTTACTTGCAGACTGTTCCCAGGAAATCCCACCAGGTTCCGGCACCCTTGATGAGACTATTTCCAGGTCTGCACCCCAGAGATGATGTCAAACATGGCATTTAGTTTGATGGCTGAAAAGCTCAGTTTTGGTCTTATGAAACATGCAGACTTCTCCCAGCTGACTTCAGAGTCTCCCACAGTCTGGCAAACTCAAGTTGAGATGTTTTGTGTTTGAGTGTGTTTGTGTGTATATGTTTTTTTTAACAGTGGCTGTGTCTTTGCCACTCTCCCATAGAACTGCAAGTGGTGAAGCACCTGGGCGACATTTGTTGTATTTATAGTCTCTCCAATCTCAGTCACTGTAGCTTTTAACTCCTTCAAATATCGCACAGGTTTCTTGACGGCTTCCTTCAGTAATTTTTTCTTCCACAGTTACTCAGTTGTTATGGATGGCCTGCTCTTGTCAGATATACAACTGTGGCATTCTCTTTCATTATGTAATGATTGATATTCAGTAACTTGGATATTTTCTTATATTCATCCTCTGACATGTTCTTTTTACTCACTTTTCAAAGAGTTCTGTGTAGTGTTCTTTTTGTCTTCATTGAGTAGGTTAGGCCATGATATTGACTCACAATGTGGACCTTCCAGATAAGGTGTATTTATACTGCCATCAACTGAAACCCTTTGATGTCCATTTATCTAATTATGTGACTTCTAAAACAATTGGCATCCGAGATGATTTAGGTGTGTCGTGTTAAAGTGGGTGAATACTTATGCAATCAATTATTTTGTGTTTAATTAATTTAGATCACTTTGCAGTTTTCTCTTTGGCATTAAGAAGTCTTTTTCTGTTGATTAGTTTAAAAAAGTCAAATTTAATTCACTTTGATTCAATATTGTTACACAATAAAATCAGGTGATGAATACTTTTTATAAGCCCTGTATTAGGTCAGATGTTGGCCCAATATATTTCAGCAGGTTACCTTAATGAAAGGAAGGAGTCCTTATGGCTGTAGGTTTTCCTATTGGAATCTCACCTAAAGTTATAATGGCAGTCCTTTTCATTTTATACTCTCATTGGGGGCTTCTGTACAACATTAGTACTGACAACTGTTCACAGAACCTTTTAGCTGAGTCTCAGCCATTTCTTTGTTGGACACCACATCCAGCACGGAATATTAATGTACTGTATATGTTTTTAACTAGACTCTGAAGAATGGTATTCATATCTATTTAACTCAGGTATTCCTCTTTAATATAGGACTTTTTGAGACCATTGTGTAACCTGAATGACAACTATAGGCTGTCCCTTCTACTTGAATAGCATCTCCACCTGCTTCACAGCAAGACCACAACTACTTCACCCTTACAGATCATGGTTAGTTTGGACTTAGGGTCCACTGCTGTAGCTAAGTAACTGTGTATGTACAAAAAGAAAATATTAAAAAGGTGTCTTCTTCTTGTAACCATCACTGAACCTTACTTGCTCTTTAGGTCCAGCCATTTATACTCTGCAGAATTGGTTAGGAGGTCACATTAGCTTCACTAAGTTCAGTTTAATTCAAAATATTCTTATTAAGCACATTTTATTTATTAGAATTGTGCCATTTAAAAGTAATTTTGCACCATCTTTTCATCCAGTCTTATTAGCTATGGAGACTGACACATCAAATTGAAATTCTCTTTGTCATATAGCTTACATAGGACCACCATCAGACCTAGCCTGTTGTAGACATGCAAGTACTATGATGCCAAATTATATACTGTACATAGTTTTTTTTTTTTTTTTTTGTGGAATTTGATGTTGGAAAGGGCATTAACAGAAAAAGATTCTGTTCTACAGTGTGCTGTGTAATGAAAGAGCAGTACTGGCTTTCGAAGGAACAAATTGCTTTTTGTCTTGCTTGATGATCTGATACCACATGGAGTGAATGAAAATAGCCAAAGCAGGCAACAGTTCCCACACTCCTATCCTGGCAGCATAGGGTGCAAGGCACAAATAAACACCAGAAGAGATGTCACTATTTAAAGTACAAAATGCAGATGCAAAACCCACAGGTACTAATTTCTTTCATCCATTGAGACCAATACACTTATCACCTGTTGTATGGCACTACGTCTCTCTGTGTCCATTCTGACAGCTTCAAACCTTGATGCTGTACTGATGCATTCAATTATTACCATACAACAACAACAACAAAGGGACAGTTGCATATAACTTCTTAAATTAAATCAAAACCAACAAAACTGCATGAAGGCTTTTCTTTATTACTTTTTAATATTTGGGCCACTACCATCATTCATTTATCTTCTTTTTTGAAGTATAAATCCTTTGACCCCTGCTTACCATTTAAAGAGAAGTTTGTCATAAATGCTTTCTAGAAAATGTAATAAATGAAACATGTTGATGACAGGTTGAATATTTCAGTTCAGCCTGCTTTAAATATACTTGTACGCGTGTGCATTTTGGGAGGCTTTCCTTTTCTACGTAATTTAATTACATCTTGATATTTGTGGCTTTTGCCATTTTTGTGCTGTTCCTGGTTTAAATCACAACTTGCTTTCCCCACTTACTTCCCACACAACGCTATCTTTATATTAATTTTATGCACGCTTATTCTACATCTGTTTGAATTGCAATAGCAATTTTCCGTTTTCAATCTTTTATTTAAATGTGATCTTTTTATTTGCCAAATTATGTTTTATAACCCAATATTAGGCTTGTTCTTTTCCGAGACTTGTTCCGGGTAATGATAAACTATTTTTACTGCAATGGTCAGCTGTTTCAAATGCATAATAAAAAAAAAATCTGGAACTTCTGACATCTATGATTCATTTATATAGCAGTGTAACAGATGGCTTGTGGTTGTCAGTGATAGTAATGCTGGGTTGTAAGCAAAAAAGGCACATTGATACAAAAAATATATTCATTTTGGTTTTGTTATTAGAAGGGGCCCATAAAAATATGTTTTTACAGTCAAACTTTTCAGAGTACTACTCATAAACCATGCATGAGAAAATACTTGACCATCTGCTTCACAAAGCTATAATTACCATATTACTTTACTTTACACTTTCTTCATCCATAAAACTACTGCCTCTCTGTAGACCTTTCCATTCACAATGTTAATGGCAAGCTCTAGTAATGGTGGTGGTGATGTTTTGTTGTCTATCAAATCATCAACAAGGTTTGTTTGCTAAATAATTATAATTTATGGTATTATACATTCATGCCAAATACATTCAAGTCACCTTCCTCTAAACATCCATCCATCCATCCATCCATTTTCCAACCCGCTGAATCCGAACACAGGGTCACGGGGGTCTGCTGGAGCCAATCCCAGCCAACACAGGGCACAAGGCAGGAACCAATCCCGGGCAGGGTGCCAACCCACCGCAGGACACACACACACACACCCACACACCAAGCACACACTAGGGCCAATTTAGAATCGCCAATCCACCTAACCGGCATGTCTTTGGACTGTGGGAGGAAGACACAGGGACACGGGGAGAACATGCAAACTCCATGCAGGTAGGACCCAGGAAGCGAACCCGGGTCTCCTAACTGCAAGGCAGCAGCGCTACCACTGCCCCACCATGCCGCCCCCCTCTAAACATATACCTCATTTTGTTTAGATTCAAAGTGCTCTTCTTTACTGGAAATTAGCTTTCTATTGCCAGCATCTCAGTAGGATTTTACAAGGAATGCTTCAAGCAGTTTGGTTTCACATTTACTGAGGATGCCATCATCTGATGAGAATGCAGGTGTGCACACAGGTGCAAGACTGGTGCTGAACCTAGACGAGAATGTACAAGAGTATTTCAAAAAGCATCAGGGGCTTTTGTTGTGAGCAGATGTTAAAGCTTGTCCTAAAGGGCTAACATTAGGTAATGTATGTGGTCCAGGAAATAAAGGCGCAGAAGAGAGACAAAGCAAAGAATAGTTGAGGAAAATGGGCAAAAAAGCAAAAAGAAAAATTAGAGCAATTAATGCCAAAGCCCAATCTGCAAAAACAAAAATATAAAATGTCTATCTGAAAAAAAAATTATCACTAAATACTGCACGAAAAAATTGCTTTGGAATCCAAAATCTGGGATGTTGTTGGTAACTTGCCACCATTTTAAATAGTGACAACCACCACGTGATAGCAATGTGGCTCCACTGGCAACAACAAAAGTGAACAAAATAGAGGTACTCGTGAGAATAAACCAAAACACAAAATGATGATGCGAAAACTTAAAAACATTATGAAAAATAATAATACTAGACAAAATGAAAAGGAAAACAACAAAAATACACAAAACAAAATTTACACAATTAAAAACCTTGTAAATTATGATAACTTTATATTCTCATTTGTTCATTCAAAGACATGTACATTAACTTGTAGTCGATTACTTCTTTACAACACTAGCTTTGAACCTGTCCATGCATTTGTTCCTTCATCACACTAAGGCATCCATTCAAGCTCAAAAGAAATTTTGTTACTCCTCCACAATATCTGTAAGCTTAATGCATCTATTCTTCCTGATTATGCATTCCAGACCAACAGTTTGTGACATGATGGCTGGATAAAAGTCAATGTTCTTCCTAAATTTGTCTTTGCCCATTGGGATTCTGGCCTTAATATAATTGTTAAACCTTCAGTTGTCTGAAATAAGCAAATCTATTTAATAAAACTGCTATCCTAGACTTACTTGGAGAAAGAAAGAAAGAAAGAAAGAAAGAAAGAAAGAAAGAAAGAAAGAAAGAAAGAAAGAAAATCTTTACAATAAATTAGGATATAAATTACTGTGAACCTTTACAAATGAATGAAGCAGCACAAGACTAAATGCATATAAGCCAAAAACATCAAAACTAAATCAACATTTAAACAGTGAAGTAAAATATATGCAAGTAATACTATCATGGCCATTAAAAAGAAAAATACACTAATTAATTCATCACACCCTGATACAAATCTTCAGGATATTTCTCATAGTCCTTCTGCAAGCTTTTGTTATGTATATGTACGTAATGCAACAGCTGTTAACTTTCCCCAAAAGATCCACTCATCAGTACACTGTAATTATGCCAGCCATTTAGTCCATATGTATTAAGATCATCAACTCAATAACAATTTTCTACAATTCTGGCACTATTATGTTAAACTGACACATGAAATAATGTTGCAGACTGAAATCACTTCTTGTTACTGTTTCATTTTATTGAACACCTTCCACAAACAAACATCGTTTACTATCTATTATATAATAAAACACTGAGATCTGTGTGTGTGTCCAGTTCCTCCAAACAATGTGATTGGTCAGTTTGGCTTTAGTGACACAATTGAAAGAGGAGTGCAAGTGTGAGTCATACAAGTAAAAGTGTAAGAGGCTTGCCTTTTAAGACAAAAAGTACAAAAGTGGATGAGAGGCGCCTCGAAACGACAAAGTGTGAGATGCAGGCTTTATGGGAATGCACTTGAGAGAGGGGCGCCGTTCAAGAGACGTTCAGACACATGGGGATATCGAGGAAAGGTGTATGAGGTACATGTAGGATAAGAGATTATTATTATTAATATTTTCTACTACCTATCCTCAACAGGTAATGTGGCTAGTAGCTTTATACAGGATACATTTTAGCTTTTTACAGTATGCTGCTTTCCTCAGGGTTCATTCATAAAAGTGTGATGGAATGATCCTAAACTTGAACATATGACTATTTTCTAAAAGTTCCAAAGGAATTATTAATAAAACATGTGTATGTATAAATAAACATTCCTAAATACTTTCTACTCATGGTCTGTTTATAAATCATCAATCGTATTAGAATTTTAGATGATTGAGTGTGTGACTTCCATCTCAGAGAACGCTTTCAAATATCTTTATTGCAGGATATAATGCCATACAAGCAGCAAGAAACTAACCATGATTAACTCTTTTAATATGGGAAAAAGAAAAAAAACTCAAATTAAGAATCCAGACCATTTATTTGGTATACTGGACAATGGAGCTACTGGGAAATTAAAACATATACTGTACATTGGCAGGATGTAACAATGGTGGTCAATAAATCAGGTGACCATAATCTTATTATAACAAGGTAAACAAAAAATGGTCCAACTGCAAAATGTAAGAAAAGAAATACATTCACCTTTAGTGCAAAGCAAAGATGCATGGCATCATGGGTGCAGTCTATTGCACCAGTCCCATTTAGGAATACTGTCTTGCACTCAAATTTCCCCTTTGTTCTGCCTTAATTTCTTTCATCACTAGTGAAACTGATAGGACTGTGGAGACATGCAAATGACAGCTTCAAGGAAGAGTTAACCGAGAGTAGACAGAGGAGCTCCCAATCTGTCTGCAACTTCTCTCTGAAAGGCCCCTCTTTAGGGGAATCCAAGTACAAAAAGACCTCGCACCTCCACTGGAACAGAGTAACTAGATGTACACAATGATGGTTTTTGGTAGGTGATAAGAACTGCTCATGATCCCCTTGCCATCTTGAGCAAAAAAGTTTGATACTTGAAAATGCACCATTGGTGAAGTCTTCTGGTAAATCAAGAGTAGCAATGGCTCTTCAGGTATTTCTGCTCATGTAAAGTGTACTCTATATAATGAACACACTCCCACTAAGTAACGATAAACAATGCTAGACCATTGAGGTGAAAGTCATTTATAAACTATGGGTTATTTGAAAAAATGAGACACAAATCCATATAATGCTTTTAGTATTGTGTGTGCTTTTATTTCTGCAGACCTCTAGTATATGAATGTTAATGTCATTCTCATTTTGGTTGTCCATTTTTATTAGGTTTTCACAATGTTAGCGGAACTGTTTGTTTTTTGTTATTGCTTTTGAAGAAATCTTGTAGTATCACAATCAATTCTTCCATCTAGGAAAAAAAAGTGAACAGGTAATAGCCTAGCAGCTTATGTTTCACATCAATTTCAATTTTTATAAATCCCAGGTTGTATGTCAGTTTTCGTGTAAGTTGAAATCCATGGAATTTAACATCAAATCTGTCCATGCAATCAGTTTATAAATAAGGCCTCTTACTGTCATAGACTTCATTGAGCCCAGATTTAGGAGCAACAAATAATCTGAATACAAATACTTTTACTTTCTTTATGACAATGAATGGCTTTCGATTTTCAGCATGCATACTTATTACAGTATTCCCCAACCAATCATAATTATTTAAGTTGCAGTTTGAATTACTGAAAATATCCTTAACATACACAATTTAAATGGGCTGCACAGCAAAACAGTGATCTAAATCTTCTATATATATATAAATAACTAAGTCCATGACAAGCAAGACACATGCAAGCAAGATGCACACAGGACAGAGCCACGCCTGCCAACTCACCAACAATTCACTAAGCAGCCGACCATGGCACGCAAGACAGAGACCATGGGATACGCACAACAGAGCCACGCCTGCCAAGTCACAGAGCCCCGCCCACCAACTCTAAGACCATGGGATATGCACGACAGAGCCCTGCCCATTAACTCTAACCCTCCTCCTAAGTCCACCCCAGTATGCAACACCTCACCAAACACCACCTCAGTCGCTTTCGTCTCTGCTACAGTCCACATGCACCTCTGAGCCACGTTGACTTTTCATTGTTCTTTTCGGTTCCAGCTGCTTTTCTATATATAATCCACCAAGTCGCCCGACCATGGGATACGCACGCACGCAAGACAGAGCCCCGCCCGCCATCTCTAACCCTCCTCCTGCGTCATGGGGTACGAACAACAGAGCCCCGTCCGCCAACTCTAACCCTCCTCCTGCATCATAGGATACGCACGACAGAGCCCTGGCCGCCAACTCTAACCCTCCTCCCGGAACACTACTACAACCTCAACACAGAACAGAAACACGCTGTTGACACTGTTTTACACGCTGCATACAGCAATTCCCATCCCCGACAAACATGCTTCTTCTTACATGGTCCTGCAGGACCAGGGAAAACCTTTGTCTACAAAACCCAGAGCTAGGGGAGACATTTCTGCAACCGTAGCATCCACAGGAATAGCTGCAACATTGTTACCGGGTGGACGAACTGCACATTCCGTTTTTAAAATATCATTGAGGCTGAATACTACTTCCACATGCAACATTAAACCTACCTCGCCACACGCTCAACATCTTCTGCAATCCAAATTGATAATATGGGACAAGGCGCCAATGACACATGCATACGCATTCCAGGCAGTTGACAGGTTATTACGTGACTTCACAGGTGACACGCAGCCATTTGGAAGCAAAACAATACTATTGGATGGAGATCTCCGACAAATTCTCCCCTTCATTATGCGTGGCTCCCGAGCACTTACTGTCGCCAGTATGTTGCTCTCTCCAGAGTTCCATCTTTTCATTCACTCACAGTTGTATCCTCAAACCCACACCATTTGGACAACTGTGTCTTTCAGGAAGTGTTCACCCATCAATAAATAATTATGCGGCGTATGCTACGCTGCGGGTTGGCTAGTTCTTATTATTCATCTTCTTCTTCTTTTTTCTGCTACAATCAGTGAATTTAGCCTAGTAAGATACTGTAACTCAGTACCCGATATAATTAAAGTATATTTATTTGGAAAAAGGACGACACGAAAGATAATTAAAAGTTTTATGGTAGAGCAAAAACTGAAAGAAAAGAAGGAAACACAAAAAGAACAGAGAAGAGTAAGGTTGCTATTGTGGCTAGAATCACATAATATATGATGATTGCAGCTAAGATAACCTGCAATCTTTCAGTCAATTTGAAGATTGAAAAAAATATATCTAAGTGCATTAAATGAATCCTTGGTAAAATAAGAAGCATCTATAAATTGCTTTTGAACATCTTGATCTTATACTACCTTTCAAGACATACAAGGTGCAGCAGACAATTACAACTTATACAATATTTTTGCCACAATCAAAGAAAAGAGCTCACTGACACTGTAGGCTAATTGCTAAGGCATCACTGTTTCATCAGCCTCCTATAGTACTAGGGTGTTGTACCGTGTTAGCTATTATGAATGTAGAGAAAAGCCAAGCAAAATGACACCTTTTATTGGCTAACTAAAAAGATTACAATATGCAAGCTTTCGAGGCAACTCAGGCCCCTTCTTCAGGCAAGTAATCTTGCCTGAAGAAGGGGCCTGAGTTGCCTCGAAAGCTTGCATATTGTAATCTTTTTAATCAGCCTTCTAGAATGCACTGTTCAGCTGTGTTGCATTTTTGAGCGGAACCTTGGGAGTGGATGATTACAGTAACAAACAGGACATGCAATATACAGTACTGTACTCTACTGTTGTTTCAGGTCGATTCTGAATTTTACTTGTTCTCTGGTTTGCTCTTACCTATTACATTACATATACTGTTTAGTCTAAAGCAGGTTATGGGAAGCTTGAGCCTATGTTGGCAGCATTAGAAATCCCATCCACTTCAAGGCAAACTTTCAAATTCACCCACATTCATGCACATCAAGCACACTTTCCTTCAGGAAGAAGGCACAAACTCCACAGAGATGGGATCTCTTGCTAGGATTTTAACTCCAGTTCCTGAAGCGATGAGGGAGCAATGCTACCAACCGTATCACAAATCTGTCTCAAATATTACAATATAAAAAAATATTCAAGAAATACCAGTACTGTGTTTGTTTTTCACTTTTCACTTTCAGTGTGTAAAAATCCATTTCCAAGTAGTAAAAAGTAGTTAAAAAAGTGTAAAAAGTGTCCAGGGAACTAGTCCACATAAAAGAAAGTGGTAGGAGTTGACAGTGAAATAGAGAAAAATACAGAAAAAAGGTAAAAAGATAAAGTCATGCACAGAGCTGCTGCAAAGGCTGCCACTCGCGGCAGCGCCTGAGTCATTATTTATTTATTTACAACAAATTCAAATTTTTTTCTACTACAAAAGCATGCTATAAGTATAGGGTCATTAAATTAGAGTCAGCCAGAGAAAAATACATTTATATAGTTATAGATAACTATATATATATAAAATGCTAAGGGTTGTGTCTGTCTATCACATGAAAGACTTGATTTTGATCTTAATTGAAAGCTTCTAATGTGATACACATCAGTGATGCAACAAATTTGACTAGTGGCAATCTCTGCAAAGTTATCAGGGTTTGTGTCTTTACTACAGCAAACTGCATAGTTAAACTGGTCAAGAATGCGACATCTTCTGACCATGAAGCAAATTACAGAAGCCAAATTACGTAATAGGAAGAAAAAGAATGACAGCTCTAATGTCTGCTAATTGTCAAACACGCGGTGCTGCAACCTGCTGGTACTTGAGAACGACTGAGGCTAAAACCTTGATCTTGGCAGGACCAGAGGTTTCTAGTGACTGATGCAACATATGGTTTTAAAGGCAGCTTTTTAATAATATTTTTTGCTAAAAAAATTGTGTTATTATATTACTGTACAAAATTGTGTACATTTCTATATTCCCTAATAGTTAATTTTATCTGTTGTTTTACATTTTTTTACTTTCTCATATACAAAGTATAGGGAAAGTATTGGAATCGTCCAAAAATTCAATTTCGAGATTTTGATGAATTTCGATGTTTTAGACCTCCCTGAGTCCGAAAATACCATTTTTGGAATTATATCTGTGTGTCTGTCTGTGTGTGTGTATGTAAACACGATAACTTGAGTACACTTTCACTTAGGTCAACCAAATTTTGCATAAAAGGAAGTGGTACTTTTTTAATCATGCAGCTGCAGAGTCTGATTTATTCAACTTTACTTTTATAATAATTGTTCAATATATTCTTAATTTGATTTGATTTGTTGTTGATGATTCTTTAATGTACATAATATAAAAATATAATCATTGTCTTGCAGTTTACTCCTCAAATATCCATCCTCATATCTGAGTATACAAGAAAGTCTAGGGGAGACCACTCCCGATTTTTTATATTTACTCCAATATGGGAGATGGTACAATAATTTCAGAATTTAATGAGCTGGATCGATCATTGACTCCTCACCATATTTGAAAACATGTAATATTATTCTAATGTAGAAAAGCTGCAGGTCCAGATAGAAGTGAATCATATTTTATGTTTAAGAAAAAAAAATCTTCTTATCTCTCATAGTTATGTATCAGCTTGAGTTAATGTGTATTTTATGTTTTTCTGCTTTTTTTGTCAAATTTGAACTATTATTTTCTATGTAGTTTTGCGGTTACTGTTTTTTTGTTTATATTTCATAATTATATACTGTCCCTTTAAATATGCATCTATTCCTTGTGTTTTGTGGGTGGTACCCATCCTGATGTCTCCATTCCCTCAGGCAGTGCTGCATCTGTCTTTGAAAGGTGGAGTTTTCACAAGTTCTCCCTCATATGAGGTATTTTGATATTTTGGGACTTTTAAAGTATATTTTGAACTTTAAAAGCTATTTTCCATGTGCCTGGTCAGGCAAAAGACTGCTGGAAGTTGTTAGAAGTAAGCTGGTCTGCAGTGAAGTTTTTCTGAGGTGGCAATTGAAAGGTCCTAGCCTGCTTTTTTGTTGCATTTTAGAAGGCCTCAGCCCTTATTTGACATGTGTAAGACCTGTGAGACCCAGCCCACAACAACTATGAATGTTTTCTATGTTCCTTAAAATGAAATAAAAGGAGTCATTAAATATTCTTCTTTATTATGAAAAATAAAAACACAGATATCTCTTTAAAATACAAGCATTAAGTTATTAGGTAAGAATTTAGTAAACAGAATGGAAAAATAATTCCTTTTGAATTGAAGAAGACCTGCTACTTTTAAACCTATAATATATTTCTTACATAATATATTTTTTATCTAACTCTGTCAATACAGTGGAACCTCGGTTCACGACCATAATTCGTTCCAAACCTCTGGTCGTAAACCGAATTGGTCATGAACCGAAGCAATTTCCTCCATAGGATTATATGTAAATACAATTAATCCGTTCCAGACCATACGAACTGTATGTAAATATATTTTTAAAAATATTTTTAAGCACAAATATAGTTAATTACACCATAGAATGCACAGTGTAATAGTAAACTAATGTAAAAACATTGAATAACACTGACAAACACCCAGGCTCCCTGCTCAGCTGCACGTACAGGCTCGCTCTCAGCCGCACGCACTCTCTCATCAGCACACGAGCCTGCATGCTCTCTCTCTCTCTCACCAGCACACGAGCCTGCCTGCTCTCTCTCTCTCTCTCTCTCTTACATTGCAGCAGTTCAGCAGTTCACGTCTGACCGAGAACAATGCAACACGTGCGGAAATCATCAGCGCGCACAAACCGAAAGGGAAATTGGCTTGTTCGTATACCGAGTGTGTGGTCGTGAAACAGAGGCAAAAGTCTGGCGAACTTTTTGGTCGTAAACCGAGTTGTACGTGTACCGAGGCGTTTGTGAACCGATGTTCCACTGTATCTGTAATGCTCTTAGATAAAACAGACAAAATATGAACTTGAGAAAACGTGAAATACTTTAAAGGACTAAGCAGTGGAAAAAGTCAGAAAATAGGAAAAAAACTCAAAATATCATGAAACCAATAGAGTCACTAATCAAAAACAAAAATACAAGACTAAATTGGAGGTCAAAAAACAAGGAAAAACTTCTAGCTATCTAAAGATTCTTTTTCTATTTAATTATTCACTAATCGAAAACTTTTATATTTAAAGATATTCTTGATAAACTTGGTCTAACTGAATACTTTGCCACCCTCCTAAATTCAGGGATTGTGATGACATAACATGTTACATGACTTCAGTATCGTATGACTGGAAACATAGTG